>NC_044562.1:129202862-129213509 GCF_007565055.1 Rhinopithecus roxellana
AATGCAGTTTCTCAGAAAGCTTCTCTTTAGTTATTATGCGAGGATAATTCCTTTATCACCATGGCCCCAATAGGCTCCCAAATATCACTTTGCAGATTCCACGAAAAGAGTGTTAGCAAACTGCTTCTTGAGGCAGAGGTTTAACTCTGTGAGATGAACTCACAGATCAGAAAGAAGTTTTCAGAAGCTTCTCGAAAGACTTCTTTCCGTTGAACGGATGAAATTTCCTTTATCAGCGTAGGCCTCAATGTGATCCAAAGAAGCCCTTCTCAGTTCCCAAAGACAGTGTTAATGGACTGCTCCACGAAACATAAGTGTAACTCTGTGAGATGAATTCACACATCACCAAGAAGTTTCTAAGAAAGCTTCTTTCTAGTTTTCTCTGTGGATATTTCCTTTGTCACTGTAATGTTCATTGCGCTATGAAGTATCTAATTGCAGATTTCCAGAAAACTGTGCTAACACACTGATCACTGAAGAGAACGTGTAACTCTGTGAGTTGCATTCACACACTTGCCAATGCAGTTTCTCAGAAGCTTCTCTTAAGTTATTATGTGAGGATATTTCCTTTATCACCATGGTCCCCAATAGGCCTCCCAAATATCACTTGGCCAAGATTCCACGAAAAGTATTTAGCAAACTGCCTTCTTGAGGCAGAGGTTGTAACTCTGTGAGATGAACTCACAGATCAGAAGAAGTTTCTCAGAAAGCTTTCTTCAAGTTTTGAACGGATGAATATTCCTTATCACCGTAGGCCTCAATGTGATGCAAAGAAGCCCTTCTCAGATTCCTCAAAGACAGTGTTAATGGACTGCTCCACGAAACATAAGTGTAACTCTGTGAGATGAATTCACACATCACCAAGAAGTTTCTAAGAAAGCTTCTTTCTAGTTTTCATCTGTGGATATTTCCTTTGTCACTGTAATGTTCATTGCGCTATGAAGTATCTAATTGCAGATTTCCAGAAAACTGTGCTACCAAACTGATCACTGAAGAGAAACGTGTAACTCTGTGAGTTGCATTCACACTTGGCAATGCAGTTTCTCAGAAAGCTTCTCTTTAGTTATTATGTGAGGATATTTCCTTTATCACCATGGGCCCCAATAGGCTCCCAAATATCACTTGCAGATTCACGAAAAGAGTGTTAGCAAACTGCTTCTTGAGGCAGAAGGTTGTAACTCTGTGAGATGAACTCACAGATCAGAAAGAAGTTTCTCAGAAAGCTTCTTTCACGTTTTGAACGGATGAATTTCCTTTATCAGCCGTAGGCCTCAATGTGATCCAAAGAGCCCTTCTCAGTTTCCCCAAAGACAGTGTTAATGGACTGCTCCAAGAACATAAGTGTAACTCTGTGAGATGATTCACACATCACCAAGAAGTTTCTAAGAAAGCTTCTTCTAGTTTCATTGTGATATTTCCTTTGTCACTGTAATGTTCATTGCGCTATGAAGTATCTAACTGCATATTTCCAGAAAACTGTGCTAACAACTGATCACTGAAGAGAAACGTGTAACTCTGTGAGTTGCATTCACACTTGGCAATGCAGTTTCTCAGAAAGCTTCTCTTAATTATTATGTGAGGATATTTCCTTTATCACCATGGGCCCCAATAGGCTCCCAAATATCACTTGCAGATTCCAAGAAAAGAGTGTTAGCAAACTGCTCCTTGAGGCAGAGGTTGTAACTCTGTGAGATGAACTCACAGATCAGAAAGAAGTTTCTCAGAAACTTCTTTCACGTTTTGAACGGATGAAATTTCCTTTATCAGCGTAGGCCTCAATGTGATCCAAAGAAGCCCTTCTCAGATTCCCAAAGACAGTGTTAATGGACTGCTCCACGAAACATAAGTGTAACTCTGTGAGATGAATTCACACATCACCAAGAAGTTTCTAAGAAAGCTTCTTTCTAGTTTTCATCTGTGGATATTTCCTTTGTCACTGTAATGTTCATTGCGCTATGAAGTATCTAATTGCAGATTTCCAGAAAACTGTGCTAACAAACTGATCACTGAAGAGAAACGTGTAACTCTGTGAGTTGCATTCACACTTGGCAATGCAGTTTCTCAGAAAGCTTCTCTTTAGTTATTATGTGAGGATATTTCCTTTATCACCATGGGCCCCAATAGGCTCCCAAATATCACTTTGCAGATTCCACGAAAAGAGTGTTAGCAAACTGCTTCTTGAGGCAGAGGTTGTAACTCTGTGAGATGAACTCACAGATCAGAAAGAAGTTTCTCAGAAAGCTTCTTTCACGTTTTGAACGGATGAAATTTCCTTTATCAGCGTAGGCCTCAATGTGATCCAAAGAAGCCCTTCTCAGATTCCTCAAAGACAGTGTTAATGGACTGCTCCACGAAACATAAGTGTAACTCTGTGAGATGAATTCACACATCACCAAGAAGTTTCTAAGAAAGCTTCTTTCTAGTTTTCATCTGTGGATATTTCCTTTGTCACTGTAATGTTCATTGCGCTATGAAGTATCTAATTGCAGATTTCCAGAAAACTGTGCTAACAAACTGATCACTGAAGAGAAACGTGTAACTCTGTGAGTTGCATTCACACTTGGCAATGCAGTTTCTCAGAAAGCTTCTCTTTAGTTATTATGTGAGGATATTTCCTTTATCACCATGGGCCCCAATAGGCTCCCAAATATCACTTTGCAGATTCCACGAAAAGAGTGTTAGCAAACTGCTTCTTGAGGCAGAGGTTGTAACTCTGTGAGATGAACTCACAGATCAGAAAGAAGTTTCTCAGAAAGCTTCTTTCACGTTTTGAACGGATGAAATTTCCTTTATCAGCGTAGGCCTCAATGTGATCCAAAGAAGCCCTTCTCAGATTTCCTCAAAGACAGTGTTAATGGACTGCTCCACGAAACATAAGTGTAACTCTGTGAGATGAATTCACACATCACCAAGAAGTTTCTAAGAAAGCTTCTTTCTAGTTTTCATCTGTGGATATTTCCTTTGTCACTGTAATGTTCATTGCGCTATGAAGTATCTAATTGCAGATTTCCAGAAAACTGTGCTAACAAACTGATCACTGAAGAGAAACGTGTAACTCTGTGAGTTGCATTCACACATGGCAATGCAGTTTCTCAGAAAGCTTCTCTTTAGTTATTATGTGAGGATATTTCCTTTATCACCATGGGCCCCAATAGGCTCCCAAATATCACTTTGCAGATTCCACGAAAAGAGTGTTAGCAAACTGCTTCTTGAGGCAGAGGTTGTAACTCTGTGAGATGAACTCACAGATCAGAAAGAAGTTTCTCAGAAAGCTTCTTTCACGTTTTGAACGGATGAAATTTCCTTTATCAGCGTAGGCCTCAATGTGATCCAAAGAAGCCCTTCTCAGATTCCTCAAAGACAGTGTTAATGGACTGCTCCACGAAACATAAGTGTAACTCTGTGAGATGAATTCACACATCACCAAGAAGTTTCTAAGAAAGCTTCTTTCTAGTTTTCATCTGTGGATATTTCCTTGTCACTGTAATGTTCATTGCGCTATGAAGTATCTAATTGCAGATTTCCAGAAAACTGTGCTAACAAACTGATCACTGAAGAGAAACGTGTAACTCTGTGAGTTGCATTCACACTTGGCAATGCAGTTTCTCAGAAAGCTTCTCTTTAGTTATTATGTGAGGATATTTCCTTTATCACCATGGGCCCCAATAGGCTCCCAAATATCACTTTGCAGATTCCACGAAAAGAGTGTTAGCAAACTGCTTCTTGAGGCAGAGGTTGTAACTCTGTGAGATGAACTCACAGATCAGAAAGAAGTTTCTCAGAAAGCTTCTTTCACGTTTTGAACGGATGAAATTTCCTTTATCAGCGTAGGCCTCAATGTGATCCAAAGAAGCCCTTCTCAGATTCCTCCAAAGACAGTGTTAATGGACTGCTCCACGAAACATAAGTGTAACTCTGTGAGATGAATTCACACATCACCAAGAAGTTTCTAAGAAAGCTTCTTTCTAGTTTTCATCTGTGGATATTTCCTTTGTCACTGTAATGTTCATTGCGCTATGAAGTATCTAATTGCAGATTTCCAGAAAACTGTGCTAACAACTGATCACTGAAGAGAAACGTGTAACTCTGTGAGTTGCATTCACACATGGCAATGCAGTTTCTCAGAAAGCTTCTCTTTAGTTATTATGTGAGGATATTTCCTTTATCACCATGGGCCCCAATAGGCTCCCAAATATCACTTTGCAGATTCCACGAAAAGAGTGTTAGCAAACTGCTTCTTGAGGCAGAGGTTGTAACTCTGTGAGATGAACTCACAGATCAGAAAGAAGTTTCTCAGAAAGCTTCTTTCACGTTTTGAACGGATGAAATTTCCTTTATCAGCGTAGGCCTCAATGTGATCCAAAGAAGCCCTTCTCAGATTCCCCAAAGACAGTGTTAATGGACTGCTCCACGAAACATAAGTGTAACTCTGTGAGATGAATTCACACATCACCAAGAAGTTTCTAAGAAAGCTTCTTTCTAGTTTTCATCTGTGGATATTTCCTTTGTCACTGTAATGTTCATTGCGCTATGAAGTATCTAATTGCAGATTTCCAGAAAACTGTGCTAACAAACTGATCACTGAAGAGAAACGTGTAACTCTGTGAGTTGCATTCACACTTGGCAATGCAGTTTCTCAGAAAGCTTCTCTTTAGTTATTATGTGAGGATATTTCCTTTATCACCATGGGCCCCAATAGGCTCCCAAATATCACTTTGCAGATTCCACGAAAAGAGTGTTAGCAAACTGCTTCTTGAGGCAGAGGTTGTAACTCTGTGAGATGAACTCACAGATCAGAAAGAAGTTTCTCAGAAAGCTTCTTTCACGTTTTGAACGGATGAAATTTCCTTTATCAGCGTAGGCCTCAATGTGATCCAAAGAAGCCCTTCTCAGTTCCTCAAAGACAGTGTTAATGGACTGCTCCACGAAACATAAGTGTAACTCTGTGAGATGAATTCACACATCACCAAGAAGTTTCTAAGAAAGCTTCTTTCTAGTTTTCATCTGTGGATATTTCCTTTGTCACTGTAATGTTCATTGCGCTATGAAGTATCTAATTGCAGATTTCCAGAAAACTGTGCTAACAAACTGATCACTGAAGAGAAACGTGTAACTCTGTGAGTTGCATTCACACTTGGCAATGCAGTTTCTCAGAAAGCTTCTCTTTAGTTATTATGTGAGGATATTTCCTTTATCACCATGGGCCCCAATAGGCTCCCAAATATCACTTTGCAGATTCCACGAAAAGAGTGTTAGCAAACTGCTTCTTGAGGCAGAGGTTGTAACTCTGTGAGATGAACTCACAGATCAGAAAGAAGTTTCTCAGAAAGCTTCTTTCACGTTTTGAACGGATGAAATTTCCTTTATCAGCGTAGGCCTCAATGTGATCCAAAGAAGCCCTTCTCAGATTCCTCAAAGACAGTGTTAATGGACTGCTCCACGAAACATAAGTGTAACTCTGTGAGATGAATTCACACATCACCAAGAAGTTTCTAAGAAAGCTTCTTTCTAGTTTTCATCTGTGGATATTTCCTTTGTCACTGTAATGTTCATTGCGCTATGAAGTATCTAATTGCAGATTTCCAGAAAACTGTGCTAACAAACTGATCACTGAAGAGAAACGTGTAACTCTGTGAGTTGCATTCACACTTGGCAATGCAGTTTCTCAGAAAGCTTCTCTTTAGTTATTATGTGAGGATATTTCCTTTATCACCATGGGCCCCAATAGGCTCCCAATATCACTTTGCAGATTCCACGAAAAGAGTGTTAGCAAACTGCTTCTTGAGGCAGAGGTTGTAACTCTGTGAGATGAACTCACAGATCAGAAAGAAGTTTCTCAGAAAGCTTCTTTCACGTTTTGAACGGATGAAATTTCCTTTATCAGCGTAGGCCTCAATGTGATCCAAAGAAGCCCTTCTCAGATTCCTCAAAGACAGTGTTAATGGACTGCTCCACGAAACATAAGTGTAACTCTGTGAGATGAATTCACACATCACCAAGAAGTTTCTAAGAAAGCTTCTTTCTAGTTTTCATCTGTGGATATTTCCTTTGTCACTGTAATGTTCATTGCGCTATGAAGTATCTAATTGCAGATTTCCAGAAAACTGTGCTAACAAACTGATCACTGAAGAGAAACGTGTAACTCTGTGAGTTGCATTCACACTTGGCAATGCAGTTTCTCAGAAAGCTTCTCTTTAGTTATTATGTGAGGATATTTCCTTTATCACCATGGGCCCCAATAGGCTCCCAAATATCACTTTGCAGATTCCACGAAAAGAGTGTTAGCAAACTGCTTCTTGAGGCAGAGGTTGTAACTCTGTGAGATGAACTCACAGATCAGAAAGAAGTTTCTCAGAAAGCTTCTTTCACGTTTTGAACGGATGAAATTTCCTTTATCAGCGTAGGCCTCAATGTGATCCAAAGAAGCCCTTCTCAGATTCCTCAAAGACAGTGTTAATGGACTGCTCCACGAAACATAAGTGTAACTCTGTGAGATGAATTCACACATCACCAAGAAGTTTCTAAGAAAGCTTCTTTCTAGTTTTCATCTGTGGATATTTCCTTTGTCACTGTAATGTTCATTGCGCTATGAAGTATCTAATTGCAGATTTCCAGAAAACTGTGCTAACAAACTGATCACTGAAGAGAAACGTGTAACTCTGTGAGTTGCATTCACACTTGGCAATGCAGTTTCTCAGAAAGCTTCTCTTTAGTTATTATGTGAGGATATTTCCTTTATCACCATGGGCCCCAATAGGCTCCCAAATATCACTTTGCAGATTCCACGAAAAGAGTGTTAGCAAACTGCTTCTTGAGGCAGAGGTTGTAACTCTGTGAGATGAACTCACAGATCAGAAAGAAGTTTCTCAGAAAGCTTCTTTCACGTTTTGAACGGATGAAATTTCCTTTATCAGCGTAGGCCTCAATGTGATCCAAAGAAGCCCTTCTCAGATTCCTCAAAGACAGTGTTAATGGACTGCTCCACGAAACATAAGTGTAACTCTGTGAGATGAATTCACACATCACCAAGAAGTTTCTAAGAAAGCTTCTTTCTAGTTTTCATCTGTGGATATTTCCTTTGTCACTGTAATGTTCATTGCGCTATGAAGTATCTAATTGCAGATTTCCAGAAAACTGTGCTAACAAACTGATCACTGAAGAGAAACGTGTAACTCTGTGAGTTGCATTCACACTTGGCAATGCAGTTTCTCAGAAAGCTTCTCTTTAGTTATTATGTGAGGATATTTCCTTTATCACCATGGGCCCCAATAGGCTCCCAAATATCACTTTGCAGATTCCACGAAAAGAGTGTTAGCAAACTGCTTCTTGAGGCAGAGGTTGTAACTCTGTGAGATGAACTCACAGATCAGAAAGAAGTTTCTCAGAAAGCTTCTTTCACGTTTTGAACGGATGAAATTTCCTTTATCAGCGTAGGCCTCAATGTGATCCAAAGAAGCCCTTCTCAGATTCCTCAAAGACAGTGTTAATGGACTGCTCCACGAAACATAAGTGTAACTCTGTGAGATGAATTCACACATCACCAAGAAGTTTCTAAGAAAGCTTCTTTCTAGTTTTCATCTGTGGATATTTCCTTTGTCACTGTAATGTTCATTGCGCTATGAAGTATCTAATTGCAGATTTCCAGAAAACTGTGCTAACAAACTGATCACTGAAGAGAAACGTGTAACTCTGTGAGTTGCATTCACACATGGCAATGCAGTTTCTCAGAAAGCTTCTCTTTAGTTATTATGTGAGGATATTTCCTTTATCACCATGGGCCCCAATAGGCTCCCAAATATCACTTTGCAGATTCCACGAAAAGAGTGTTAGCAAACTGCTTCTTGAGGCAGAGGTTGTAACTCTGTGAGATGAACTCACAGATCAGAAAGAAGTTTCTCAGAAAGCTTCTTTCACGTTTTGAACGGATGAAATTTCCTTTATCAGCGTAGGCCTCAATGTGATCCAAAGAAGCCCTTCTCAGATTCCCCAAAGACAGTGTTAATGGACTGCTCCACGAAACATAAGTGTAACTCTGTGAGATGAATTCACACATCACCAAGAAGTTTCTAAGAAAGCTTCTTTCTAGTTTTCATCTGTGGATATTCCTTTGTCACTGTAATGTTCATTGCGCTATGAAGTATCTAATTGCAGATTCCAGAAAACTGTGCTAACAACTGATCACTGAAGAGAAACGTGTAACTCTGTGAGTTGCATTCACACATGGCAATGCAGTTTCTCAGAAAGCTTCTCTTTAGTTATTATGTGAGGATATTTCCTTTATCACCATGGGCCCCAATAGGCTCCCAAATATCACTTTGCAGATTCCACGAAAAGAGTGTTAGCAAACTGCTTCTTGAGGCAGAGGTTGTAACTCTGTGAGATGAACTCACAGATCAGAAAGAAGTTTCTCAGAAAGCTTCTTTCACGTTTGAACGGATGAAATTTCCTTTATCAGCGTAGGCCTCAATGTGATCCAAAGAAGCCCTTCTCAGATTCCTCCAAGACAGTGTTAATGGACTGCTCCACGAAACATAAGTGTAACTCTGTGAGATGAATTCACACATCACCAAGAAGTTTCTAAGAAAGCTTCTTTCTAGTTTTCATCTGTGGATATTTCCTTTGTCACTGTAATGTTCTTTGCGCTATGAAGTATCTAATTGCAGATTTCCAGAAAACTGTGCTAACAACTGATCACTGAAGAGAAACGTGTATCTCTGTGAGTTGCATTCACACATGGCAATGCAGTTTCTCAGAAAGCTTCTCTTTAGTTATTATGTGAGGATATTCCTTTATCACCATGGGCCCCAATAGGCTCCCCAAATATCACTTTGCAGATTCCACGAAAGAGTGTTAGCAAACTGCTTCTTGAGGCAGAGGTTGTAACTCTGTGAGGATGAACTCACAGATCAGAAAGAAGTTTTTCAGAAAGCTTCTTTCACGTTTGAACGGATGAAATTTCCTTTATCAGCGTAGGCATCAATGTGAATCCAAAGAAGCCCCTTCTCAGATTCCCCAAAGACATTGTTAATGGACTGCTCCACGAAACATAAGTGTAACTCTGTGAGATGAATTCACACATCACCAAGAAGTTTCTAAGAAGCTTCTTTCTAGTTTTCATCTGTGGATATTTCCTTGTCACTGTAATGTTCATTGCGCTATGAAGTATCTAATTGCAGATTTCCAGAAAACTGTGCTAACAACTGATCACTGAAGAAAACGTGTAACTCTGGAGTTGCATTCAACTTGGCAATGCAGTTTCTCAGAAAGCTGCTCTTTAGTATTATAGAGGATAATTCCTTTATCACCATGGCCCCAATAGGCTCCCAAATATCACTTTGCAGATTCCACGAAAAGAGTGTTAGAACTGCTTTTGAGGCAGAGGTTGTAACTGTGAGAATGAACTCACAGCAGAAAGAAGTTTTCAGAAAGCTTCTTTCACGTTTTGAACGGATGAAATTTCCTTTATCAGCGTAGGCCTCAATGTGATCCAAAGAAGCCCTTCTCAGTTTCCCCAAAGACAGTGTTAATGGACTGCTCCACGAAACATAAGTGTAACTCTGTGAGATGAATTCACACATCACCAAGAAGTTTCTAAGAAAGCTTCTTTCTAGTTTTCATCTGTGGATATTTCCTTGCACTGTAATGTTCATTGCGCTATAAGAGCTAATTGCAGATTTCCAGAAAACTGTGCTAACAAACTGATCACTGAAGAGAAACGTGTACTCTGTGAGTTGCATTCACACATGGCAATGCAGTTTCTCAGAAAGCTTCTCTTTTATTATGAGGATTTCCTTTATCACCATGGGCCCCAATAGGCCTCCCAAATATCACTTTGCAGATTCCACGAAAAGAGTGTTAGCAAACTGCTTCTTGAGGCAGAGGTGTAACTCTGTGAGATGAACTCACAGATCAGAAAGAAGTTTCTCAGAAAGTTTCTTTCACGTTTTGAACGGATGAAATTTCCTTTATCAGCGTAGGCCTCAATGTGATCCAAAGAAGCCCTTTCAGTTCCCCAAAGACAGTGTTAATGGACTGCTCCACGAAACATAGTGTAACTCTGTGAGATGAATTCACACATCACCAAGAAGTTTCTAAGAAAGCTTCTTTCTAGTTTTCATCTGTGGATATTTCCTTTGTGTGTCTGTAATGTTCATTGCGCTATGAAGTATCTAATTGCAGATTTCCAGAAAACTGTGCTAACAAACTGATCACTGAAGAGAAACGTGGTAACTGTGAGTTGCATTCACACATGGCAATGCAGTTTCTCAGAAAGCTTCTCTTTAAGTTATTATGTGAGGAATTTCCTTTATCACCATGGGCCCAATAGCTCCCAAATATCACTTTGCAATTCCACGAAAAGAGTGTTAGCAAACTGCTCTTGAGGCAGAGGTTGAACTCGTGTGAGATGAACTCACAGATCAGAAAGAAGTTTCTCAGAAGCTTCTTCACGTTTTGAACGGATGAAATTTCCTTTATCAGCGTAGGCCTCAATGTTATCCAAAGAAGCCCTTCTCAGTTTCCCCAAAGACAGTGTTAATGGACTGCTCCACGAAACATAAGTGTAACTCTGTGAGATGAATTCACACATCACCAAGAAGTTTCTAAGAAAGCTTCTTTCTAGTTTTCATCTGTGGATATTTCCTTTGT
>NC_044562.1:129213609-129241578 GCF_007565055.1 Rhinopithecus roxellana
ATCAGTTCAAAACGTGAAAGAAGCTTTCTGAGAAACTTTTTGTAATCTGTGAATTCCTCCACAGAGTTACAGCTGAGTTCTCAGGAAGCTGTTTGCTAACACTCTTTTCGTGGAATCTGCAAAGTGAGATTAGAGCCCATAGGGGCCCATGCTGAAAAAGGAAATATGTTCAGATAATAACTGGAGAGAAACTCACTGAGACATTGCTATCTGGTGTGTGACTTCATTACACAGAGTTCCACCCTTCCCTTCTTTGAACAGTTTGCTAACTCTCTTATCTTTGTTCAGCAAAGTGATATTTGGAGCTCATTGAAGGCTATGGTGGAAAAGGAAATATCCTCATATCAAACTGGAAAGAAGCCTTCTCATAAACTGCGTTTCGCTGAATGAATGCAACTCACAGAGTTACACGTTTCTATTCAGTGTTCCGTTTGCTAACACAGTTTTCTAGAAATCTGCAATGGGATACTTGAAAACGCAATGAAGCTTGCGGTGACAAAGGAAATATGCTCAGATGAAAACTAGAAGGAAGCTTCTTTAGAAACTTCTTGGTGATGTGTGAATTCATCTCACAGAGTTACACTTATGTTTCTTGAAGCAGTCCATTACCACTGTTTTTGAGGAACCAGAGTAGGACTTCTTTGGATCGCATATTGGCATAGGCTGATAAAGGAAATATCATCACTTCAAAACGTGATAGAAGCTTTCTGAGATACTTCTTTCTGATCTGTGAATTCCTCTCACAGAGTTACTGCTGAGTTCTCAGGAAGCAGTTTGCAAACACTCCTTTCATGGAATCTGCAAAGTGAGATTTGGGAGCCGCAAGGGGCCCCTGGTGAAAAAGGAAATATCCTCAGATAATAACCGGAGAGAAGCTTACTGAGTGATTGCTTTCTGGTGTGTGAATTCATCACACAGAATTCCACCCTTCCCTTCTTGAACAGTTTGCTAACTCTGCTGTCTTGTGTTCTGCAAAGTGATATTTGGGAGCTCATTGAGGGCTATGGTGAAAAGGTAAATATCCTCAGATCAAAACCAGAAAGAAGACTTCTGTGAAATTGCATTTCGATGTGTGAGTGCAGCTCACAGAGTTACACGTTTCTCTTCCGTGTTTCAGTTTGCTAACACAGTTTTCTGGAAATCTGCAATGGGATATTTCTGAACGCAATGAAGCTTGCAGGTGACAGAGGAAATAACCTCAGATGAAAACTAGAAAGGAAGCTTTGTTAGAAACTTCTTGGTGATGTGTGAATTCATCTCACAGAGTTACACTTATGTTTCATGCAGCAGTCCATTATCACTGTTTTTGAGGAATCTGAGAAGGACTTCTTTGGATCGGATTGAGGCCTACGTTGACAAAGGAAATATAATCAGTTCGAAAGTGTGAAGAAGCTTTCTGAGGAAACTTCTTTGTGATCTGGGAATTTCTCTCACAGAGTTACAGCTTAGTTCTCTGGAAAGCTGTTTGCGAACCCTCTTTTCGTTGGGAATCTGCAAATGTAGATTTGGGAGCCCTTAGGGGCCCATAGTGTGAAAAAGGAAAATATCCCAGATAATAACTAGAGAGAAGCTTAATGAGACATGCTTTCTGATGTGTGACTTCATCACACAGAGTTCCACCCTTCCCTTCTTGAAACCGTTTGCTAAACTCTGTTATCTTGTGTTCTGCAAAGTGATTATTGAGAGCTCATTGAGGGCTATGGTGAAAAAGGAAATATCCTGCGAATCAAAACCGGAAAGAATGCCTTCTGTGAAATTGTATTTCGATGTGTGAATGTAACTCACAGAGATCCACGTTTCTCTTCAGTGTTCAGTGTGCTAACACAGTTTTTCTGGAAATCTGCAATGGGATACTTGTGACCGCAAGGAGCGTAGGTGAAAAAGGAAATATCTTCAGATGAAAAACTAGAAGGAGCTTTGTTAGAACTTATTGATCATGTGTGAATTCATCTCACAGTGTACACTTATGTTTCATGCAGCAGTCCATTATCACTGTTTTTGAGGAAGCATGAGAAGGACTTCTTTGGATCGCATGAGGCCTACTGGCTGATAAAGGAAATATCACTCAGTTCCAAACGTGTAAAGAAGCTTTCTGAGAAACTTCTTTGTCCTCTGTGAATTCCATCTCACAGAGTCACAGCTTAGTTTTCAGGAAGCAGTTTGCTATCTCTCTTTCCGTGGAACTTGCAAAGTGAGATATTGGATCCCACAGGGTCCCATGGTTGAAAAAAGGAAATATCCTCAGATTAATAACTGTAGAGACGCTTACTGAGAGACGGCTTTCTGGTGTGTGACTTCATCACACAGAGTTTCCACCCATCCTTTCTTGGAACAGTTTGCTAACTCTCGTATCTTGTGTTCTTCAAAGTGATATTTGGGAGCTCATTTGAGGGCTCTGGTGAAAAAGGAAATATCCTCAGATCGAAAACTGGAAATAAAGCCTTCTGAGTAACTGCATTTCGATTGTGTGAATTATCTCACAGAGTTCACAGTTTCTCTTCAGTGCTCAATTTGCTAACACAGTGTTTTCTAGAAATCTACAATGTGAATACTTGTGAGTGCAATGAAGCTTGCGGTGACCAAGGAAATATACTCAGATGAAAACTAGAAAGAAGCTTTTTTAGAAACTTTCTTGGTGATGTGTGAATTCATCTCACAGAGTTACACTTATGTTTCATGCAGCAGTCCCTTATCACAGTTTTTTGAGAACCTGAGAAGGACTTGTTTTGGATCGCATTGAGGCCATTACACTGATAAAGGAAATATCATCACTTCAAAACGTGAAGAACTTTTGGAGAAAACTTTTTTGTGATCGGTGAATTCCTCACACAGAGGTACAGCTGAGTTCTCAGGAACTAGTTTGCTAACACTCTTTTTTGTGGAGTCTGCAAAGTGAGATTTGGGAGGCGATAGCGTCCCATGGTGAAAAAGGAAATATCCTCAGATTATAACTAGAGAGAAGTTTACTGGGAGATTGCCTTCTGATTGTGATTTCATCACACAGAGCTCCACCCATCCCTTCTTGGAACCCTTTGCTAACACTGTTATCTTGTGTTCTGCAAAGTGATATTTGGGAGCTCATTGAGGGCTCTGGTGAAAAAGGAAATACCTCAGATCGAAACTGGAATAAAGCCTTCTGAGTAACTGCATTTCGATGTGTGAATGCATCTCACAGAGTTACACGTTTCTCTTCAGTGTTCAGTTTGCTAACACAGTTTTCTGGAAATCTGCAATTTGTTACTTCTGAATGCAATGAAGCTTGCGATGACAAAGGAAATATCCTTAGAAAAAGACTAGAAAGAATCCTTGTTAGAACCTTCTTGGTGATGTGTGAATTCATCTCACAGAGTAACACTTATGTTTCATGCAGCAGTCCATTCTCACTGTTTTTAAGGAACCTGAGAAGGACTTCTTTGGATCGCATTGAGGCCTACGAGGTTAAAGGAAATATCATCAGTTCCAAACGTGAAAGAACCTTTCCTGAGAAACTTCTTTAGTGATCTGTGATTTCCATTCACAGAGTTACAGCTGAGTTCTCAGTAAGCAGTTTTCTAACACTCTTTTCGTGGAATCTGCCAAGTGAGATTTGGGAGCCCATAGGGGCCCATGTTGAAAAAGGAAATATCCTCAGATAGTAACTAGAGAGAAGCTTGCTGAGAGATTGCTTTCTGATGTGTGACTTCATCACACAAAGTCCACCCTTCCCTTGTTGGAACAGTTTGCTAACTCTGTTATCTTGTGTTCTGCAAAGTGATATTTAGGAGCACATTGAAGGCTATGGTGAAAAAGGAAAAATCCTCAGATCAAAACCGGAAAGAAGACTTCTGTGAAACTGCATTTCGATGTGTGAATGCTAATCACAGAGTTACAGGTTTCTCTTCACTGTTCAGTTGCCTACACAGTTTTATGGAAATCTGCAATGGGATAATTTTTGAATGCAATGAAGCTTACGGTGGCAACGGAAATATCCTTAGATGAAAACTAGAAAGAAGCTTTGTTAGAAAACTTCTTGGTGATGTGTGAATTCATCTCACAGAGTTACACTTATGTTTCACGCAGCAGTCCATTATCACTGTTTTTGAGGAACCTGAGAGGGAATCTTTGGATCGCATTGAGGCCTGTGCTGATAAGGAAATATCATCATTTCAAAACGTAAAAGAAGGTTTTGAGAAACATCTTTGTGATCCGTGAATTCCATTCCCAGCGTTACTGCTGTGTTCTCAGTAAGCAGTTAGCTAACACTCTTTTCGTGGAATCTGCAAAGTGAGATTTGGGAGCCCATAGGGGCCCAAGGTGAAAAAGGATATATCCTCAGATAATAAGTGGAGAGAACTTACTGAGAGATTGCTTTCTGGTGTGTGACTTCATCACAAGGAGTTCCACCCTTCCCTTCTCGGAAACAGTTTGCTAACTCTGTGATCTTGTGTTCTGCAAAATGATATTTGAGATCTCATTGATGGCCATGGTGAAAAAGGAATTATCCTCAGATCAAAACTGGAAAGAAGCCTTCTGAGAAACTGCATTTCGATGTGTGAATGAAACTCACAGAGTTACACGTTTCTCTTCAGTGTTCAGTTTGCTAACACAGTTTTCTGGAAATCTGCAAGGGGATAGTTGTGATCGCAATGAAGCTTGCCGTGACCAAGGAAATATCCTCAGATGAAAACTAGAAAGAATCTTTGTTAGAAAACTTCTTGGTGATGTGTCAATTCATCTCACAGAGTTACACTTGTGTTTCATGCAGCAGTCCAGTTTCACTTTTTTTGAGGAACCTGAGAGGACTTCTTTGGATCGCATTGAGGGCTACGCTGATAATGAGAGTATCATCAGTTCAAACGAGAAAGAAGCTTTCTGAGAAACTTCTTTGTGTTCTGTGAATTCCCTTCACAGAGTTACAGCTTAATTCTCAGGAAGCCGTTTGCTATCACTCTTTTCGTGGAATCTGAAAGTGAGATTTGGGAGCCCATAGGGTCCATGGTGAGAAAGGAAATATCCTCAGATAATAACTACAAAGAAGCTTACTGAGAGATTACTTTCCGATGTGTGACGTTAACACACAGAGTTCCACACTTCCCTTCTTGGAACACTTTCTATCTCTGTTATCTTGTGTTCTGCATAGTGATATTTGGGCGCTCATTTAGGGCTATGGTGAAAAGGAAATGTCCTCATATCAAAACTGTAAAGAAGCCTTCTTAGAAACTGCATTTCGATGCGTGAATGCAACTCATAGTGTTACATGTTTCTCTTCAGTGTTCAGTTTCCTAACACAGTTTTCTGGAAATCTGCATTGGGATACGTGTGAACGCAATGAAGCTTGCAGTAACAAAGGAAAAATCCCCAGATGAAAAGTAGAAAGAAGCTTTGTTAAATACTTCTTGGTGATGTGTGAATTCATTTCACAGAGTTACATTTATGTTTCATGCAGCAGTCCATTATCACTATTTTTTGAGGAACCTGAGAAGGACTTCTTTGGAACGCATTGAGGTATACGCTGATAATGGAAATATCATCACTTCAAAAGTGAAAGAATCTTTCTGAGAAACTTCTTTGTGATTTGTGAATTCCATTCACAGAGTTACAGCTTAGTTCTCAGCAAGCAGTTTGCTTACACTCTTTTCGTGGAATCTGCAAAGTGAGATTTGGGAGCCATTAGGGGCCCATGGTTATAAAGGAAATATCCTCATATAATAACTTGAGAGAAGCTTAATGAGAGATTGCTTTTCTGATGTGTGACTTCATCACACAGAGTTCCACCCTTACCTTCTTGGAAACAGTTTGCTAACTCTGTTATCTTGGGTTAGGAAAAGCGATATTTAGTAGCTCATTGAAGCCTATGGTGCTAAAGGAAATATCCTCAGATCAAAACTGGAAAGAATACTTCTGAGAAACTGCATTTCGATGTGTGAATTCAACGCCCAGAGTTACACGCTTCTCTTCAGTGTTCAGTTTGCTAACACTGTTTTCTGTAAATCTGCAATGGGATACTTCTGAACGCAATGAAGCTTGCGGTGACAAAGGAACTATCCTCAGATGAAAACTAGAAAGAACCTTTCGTAGAAACTTCTTGGTGATGTCTGAATTCATCTCACAGAGTTACACTTATGTTTCATGAGGCAGTCCATTATCACTGTTTCTGAGGAACCTGAGAAGCATTTCATTGGATCACTTTGACGCCTATGCTAATAAAGGAAATATCATCAGTTCAAAACGTAAAAGTAGCTTTCTGAGAAACTACTTTGTGATCTGTGGTTTCCTCTCACAGAGTTTCAGCTTAATTCTCAGGAAGCAGTTTTGCTAACACTCTTTTCATAGTATCTGCAAAGTGAGATTTGGGAGCCCATAGTGGCCTATGTCGAAAAAGGAAATATCCTCAGATAATTAGTAGAGAGAAGCTTGCAGAGAGATTGCTTTCTGATGTGTGACTTCATCACATAGAGTAACCCTTCCCTTCTTGGAACAGTTTGCTAACTCTGTTATCTTGTTTTCCGCAAAGTGATATTTGAGAGCTCATTGAGGGCTATGGTGAAAAAGGAAATATCCTCATATCAAAACTGGAAAGAAGCCTTCTGTGGAACTCCATTTCGATGTGTGAATGCAACTCCCATATTTACACGTTTCTCTTCAGGTTCAGTTTGCTAAAACAGTTTTCTGGAAATCTGCAAAGGGATACCTTTGAAGACAATGAAGCTTGCGGAGACAAAGAAATTATCCTCAGATGAAAACTAGAAAGAAGCCTTGTTAGAAATTCTTGGTGATGTTTGAATTCTTCTCACAGAGTTACACTTATGTTTTATGCAGCAGTCCATTATCACTGTATTTGAGGAACCTGAGAAGGACTTCTTTGGATCGCATGAGGCCTACACTGATAAAGGAAATACCATCAGTTCAAATGTGAAGAAACTTTCTGAGACACTTCTTTGTGATCTGTGAATTCCTCTCACAGAGGTACAGTTGAATTCTCAGGAAGCAGTTTGCTAGCACTCTTTTCGTGGAGTATGCAAAGTGAGATTTGGGAGCCAATAGGGGCCCATGGTGAAATAGGAAAATATCCTCCGATAATAACGAGAGAGAAGCTTGCTGAGAGATTGGTTTCTGATGTGTGACTTCATCACAGAGAGTTTCACCCTTCCCTTCTTGGAACAGTTTGCTAACTCTGTTATCTTGTGTTCTGCACAGTGATATTTGTGGTCTCATTGAGAGCTATGGTGAAAAAGGAAATATCCTCAGATCAAAACTGGAAAGAACCCTTCTGAGAAACTGCATTTCGATGTGTGAATACAACTCATAGAGTTACACGTTTCTCTTCAGTGTTCAGTTTGCTAACACAGTTTTCTGGAAATCTGCAATGGGATACTTCTGAACGCAATGAAACTTGCGGTGACAAAGGAAATATCCTCAGAGGAGAACTACAAAGTCGCTTGTTAGTAACCTCTTGGTGATGTGTGAATTCATCTAACAGAGTTACTCTTATGTTTCAGGCAAGAGTCCATTATCACTGTTTTTGAGGAAGCCGAATAGGATTTCTTTGGAACGAGTTTAGGCCTACGCTGATTAAGGAAATATCATCAGATCAAAACGTGAAAGAAGATTTCTTAGAAACTTTTTATGATCTGTGAATTCCTCTCACAGAGTTACAGCTTAGTTCTCAGGGAGCAGTTTGCTAACAATCTTCTCATGGAATCTGCAAAGTGAGATTTGGGAGCCCTTAGGGGTCCATGGTGAAAAGGAAATATCCTCAGATAATAACTAGAGAGAAGATTACTGAGAGATTGCTTTCTGATGAGTGACTTCATCACACAGAATTCCACCCTTCCCTTCTTGGAACAGTTTGCTAACTCTGTTATCTTGTGTTGTGCAAAGTGATATTTAGGAGCGCATTTAAGGCTATGGTGAAAAGGAAATATCCTCAGATCAAAACTAGAAAGACTTCTGAGAAACTGTATTTCGAAGTGTGAATGCATCTCACAGAGTTACACGTTTCTCTTCACTGTTTCAGTTTGCTAACTCAGTTTTCTAGAAATCTGCAATGGGATACTTGTGATCGCAATGAAGCATGCGGTGACAAAGGAATATACTGAGATGAAAATTAGAAAGAAGCTTTTTAGAAACTGCTTGGTGATGTGTGAATTCATCCCACCAAGTAACACTTATGTTCATGCAGCTGTCCATTATCACTGTTTTTGAGGCACCTGCGAAAGACTTCTTTGGATCGCTTTGAGGCCTATTCTGATAAAGGAAATATCATCTGTTCAAAACTTGAAAGAAGCTTTCTGAGAAACTTCTTTGTGATCTTTGAATTCCTCTCACATAGTTACAGCTTAATTTTCAGGAAGCATTTTGCTAACGCACTTCTCTCGGAATCTGCAAGTGAGATTTGGGAGCCCATAGGGGCCCATGGTTAAAAAGGAAATATCCTCAGATAATAACAAGAAAGAAGCTTACTGAGAGATTGCTTTCTGATGAGTGACTTCATCACACAGAGTTCCACCCTTCCCTTCTCGGAACAGTTTGCTAACTCTGTTATCTTGTGTTCTGCAAAGTGATATTTAGGAGAGCATTGTAGGCGATGGTGTAAAAGCAAATATCGTCAGATCAAAACTGGAAGGAAGCCTTCTGAGAAACTGCATTTCGCTATGTGAATTCAACTCCCGGAGTTACTCGTTTCTCTTCAGTTTTCAGTTTGCTAACACAGTTTTCTGTACATCTGCAATAGGATACTTCTGAATGCAATGAAACTTACGGTGACAAGGAAATATCCTCAGATGAAAACTAGAAAGAAGCTTTCCTAGAAACTTCTTGGTGTTGTGAGAATTCATCTCACAGAGTTACACTTATGTTTCATGTAGCAGTCTATTAGCACTGTTTTTGAGGAACCTGAGAGGACTTCTTTGATTCGTATTGAGGCCTACGCTGATAAAGGAAATATCATCAGTTCAAAATGTGAAAGAAATTTTCTGAGACAATTCTTTGTGATCCGTGAATTCCTCTCCCAGAGGTACATTTGAGTTCTCAGGAAGCAGTTTGCTAACACTCTTTTCTTGAGTATTCAAAGTGAGATTTGGGAGCCAGTAGGGTCCCATGGTGAAATAGGAAATAAACTCCAATAAAAACTAGAGAGAAGCTTGCTGAGAGATTGGTTTCTGATGTGTGACTTCATCACACAGAGTTCCACCCTTCCCTTGTTGGAACAGTTTGTTAACTCTGTTATCTTGTGTTCCGCACAGTGATATTTGTAGTCTCATTGAGGGCTATGATGAAAAAGGAAATATCCTCAGATCAAAACTGGAAGAACCCTTCTGAGAAACTGCATTTCGATGTGTGAATGCAACTCACAGGGTTGTACGTTTCTCTTCAGTGTTCAGTTTGCTAATACAGTTTTCTGGAAATCTGCAATGGGATATTTCTGAATGCAATGAAACTTGCGGTGACAAAGGAAATATCCTAAGATGAAAAATAGAAAGACGCTTTGTTAGAAACTTCTTGGTGATGTGGGAATTCATCTCACAGAGTTACACTTATGTTTCAGGCAGCAGTCCATTATCACTGTTTAAGAGGAACCCGAATAGGACTTCTTTGGATCGAGTTGAGGACTACGCTGATTAAGGAAATACCATCAGTTCAAAACGTGAAAGAAGCTTTCTGAGAATCTTCTTTGTGATCTGTGAATTCGATTCATAGATTTGCAATGTAGTTCTCAGAAGCAGTGTGCTAACACTCCTTTCGTGGAATCTGCAAAGTGAGGTTTGGGAGCCCAAAGGGGACCATGGTGAAAAAGGATATATCCACAGATAATAACTAGAGAGAAGCTTACTGAGAGATTGCTTTCTGATGTGTGACTTCATCACACAGAGTTCCACCCTTCCCGTCTTGGAACAGTTTGATAACTCTGTTATCTTTTGTTCTGCAAAGTGATATTTGGGAGCTCATTGCGGGCTATGGTGAAAAATGAAATATCCTCAGATCAAAACTGGAAAGAAGCCTTCTAAGAAACTCCATTTCGATGTGTGGATGCAACTCACAGAGTTACACGTTTCTCTTCAGTGTTCAGTTTGCTAATACAGTTTTCTGGAAATCTGCAACGGGATACTTGTGAAAGCAATGAAGATTGCGGTGATAAAGGAAATATCCTCAGATGAAAACTAGATAGAAGCTTTGTTAGAATCTTCTGTGTGATTTTTGAATTCATCTCAAAAGTTACACTTATGTTTCATGCAGCAGTCCATTATCACTGTTTTTGAGGAACCTGAGAATGACTTCTTTGGATCGCACTGAGGCTTACGCTGACAAAGGAAATATCTTGAGTTCAAAACGCAAAAGAAGCTTTCTGAGAAACTTCTCTGTGATCTGCGAATTCCATTTACAGAGTTACAGCTTAGTTCTCAGGCAGCAGTTTGCTAACACTCTTTTCATGGAATCGGCAAAGTGAGATTTGGGAGCCCATAGGGGCCCATGGTGAAAAAGGAAATATCCTCAGATAATAACTAGAGAGAAGCTTACTGAGAGACTGCTTTCTGACGTGTGACTTCATCAAACAGTGTTCCACCCTTCCATTCTTGGAACAGTTTGCTAACTCTATTATCTTGTGTTCTACAAAGTGATATTTGATTAGCTCACTGAGGGCTATAGTAAAAAAGGAAATATCTTCCGATCAAAACTGGATAGATGCCTTCTGTGAAACTGCAGTTTGATGTGTGAATGCAACTCACAGAGTAACACGTTTCTCTTCAGTGTTCAGTTTACTACCACAGTTTTCTGGAAATCTGCAATGGAATAATTGTGAATGCAATGAAGCTTGCGGTGACAAAGGAAATATCCTCAGATGAAAACTAGAAAAATGTTTCGTAGAATCTTCCTGGTGATGTGTGAATTCATCTCACAGAGTTACAATTTTGTTTCATGCAGCAGTCCATTATCACTGTTTTTTAGGAACCTGAGAAGGACTTCTTTGGATCGCATTGAGGCTTACATTGATAAAGGAAATGTCATCAGTTCAAAACGTGAAAGAAGCTTTCTGAGAAACTTCTTTGTAATCTGTGAATTCCTCCCACAGAGTTACAGCTGAGTTCTCAGGAAGCAGTTTGCTAACACTCTTTTCGTGGAATCTGCAAAGTGAGATTTGAGAGCCCATAGGGGCCCATGCTGAAAAAGGAAATATGCTCAGATAATAACTGGAGAGAAACTCACTGAGACATTGCTATCTGGTGTGTGACTTCATTACACAGAGTTCCACCCTTCCCTTCTTGGAACAGTTTGCTAACTCTGTTATGTTGTTTTCCGCAAAGTGATTTTTGAGAGCTCATTGAGGGCTATGGTGAAAAAGGAAATATCCTCAGATCAAAACTGGAAAGAAACATTCAGAGAAACGGCATTTCGATGTGTGAATGCAATACACAGAGTTACACGTTTCTCTTCAGTGTTCAGTTTGCTAACACAGTTTTCTGGAAATCTGCAATGTTATACTTGTGTACACAATGAAGCTTGCGGTGACAAAGGAAATATCTTCAGATGAAAACTAGAAAGAAGGTTTGTTTGAAACTACTTGGAGAAGTGTGAATTTATTTCACAGAGTTACACTTGTGTTTCATGCAGCAGTACATTATCACTGTTTTTGAGGGACCTGAGAGGACTTCTTTGGATCTCATTGAGGCCTACGCTGATAAAGGAAATATCATCAGTTCAAAACGTGAAAGAATCTTTCTGAGAAACGTCTTTGTGTTCTGTCAATTTGTCTCACAGAGTCACATCTTAGTTCTCAGGAAGCAGTTTGCTAACACTCTTTTCGTGGAATCTGCAAAGTGAGATTTGGACACCATACGGGCCCATGGTGAAAAAGGAAATATCCTCAGATAATAACTGGAGAGAAGCTTACTGAGAGATTGCTTTCTGGTGTGTGACTTCATCACATAGAGTTCCAACCTTCCCTTCTTGGAACAGTTTGCGAACACTGTTATCTTGTGTTCTGCAAAGTGATATTTAGGAGGGCATTGAAGGCTATGGTGAAAAAGGAAATATCCTCAGATCAAAACTGGAAAGAAGCCTTCTGAGGAACTGCATTTCGATGTGTGAATGCAAGTCCCAGAGTTACACGTTTCTCTTCAGTGTTCTGTTTACTAACACAGTTTTCTGGAAATCTGCAATGGGATACTTGTGAACGAAATGAAGCTTGCTGTGACAAAGGGTATATCCTCAGATGAAAGCTAGAAACAAACTTTGTTAGAAACCTCTTAGTGATGTGAGAATTCCACTCACAGAGTTACACTTATGTTTCATGTAGCAGTCCATTATCACTGTTTTTGAGGAACCTGAGAGGACTTCTTTGGATCGCATTGAGGCCTACACTGATAAAGAAAATATCATCAGTTCAAAACGTGAAAGAAGCTTTCTGAGAAACTTCTTTGTGATCTGTGAATTCCTCTCACAGTGTTACAGCTTAGTTCTCAGGAAGCAGTTTGCTAACACTCTTTTCGTGGAATCTGCAAAGTGAGATTTGGGACCTCATAGGAGCCCATAGTGAAAAAGGACATATCCTCAGATAATAACTGGAGAGAAACTTGCTGAGAGATTGCTTTCTGATGTGTGAATTCATTACCAGAGTTCCACCCTTCCCTTCTTGGAACAGTTTGCTAACTCTGTTACGTTGTGTTCTATAAAGTGATATTTAGGAGCGAATTGAAGGCTATGATGAAAAAGGAATTATCCTCAGATCAAAACTGGAAAGAAGCCTTCTGAGAAACTGCATTTCGATGTGTCAATGCAACTCCCACAGATACATGTTTCTCTTCCGTGTTCAGTTTGCTAACACAGTTTTTTGGGAATCTGCAATGGGATACCTCTGAACGCAATGAAGCTTGCGGTGACAAAGGAAATATCCTCAGAAAAAGCCAGAAAGAAGTTTGTTAGAAACTTCTTGGTGATGTGTGAATTCGTCTCACAGAATTACACTTATGTTACATTCAGCAGTCCATTATCACTGTTTTTGAGGAACCTGAGAGGACTTCTTTGGATCGCATTGAGGCCTATGCTGACAAAGGAAATATCATCATATCAAAAGGTGAAAGAAGCTTTCTGAGAAACTTATTTGTGATATGTGAATTCCTCTCACAGAGCTACACCTTAGTTCTCATGAAGCAGTTAGCTAACAGTCTTTTCGTGGAATCTGCAAAATGAGATTTGGGAGCCCATAGGGGCCCATGGTTAAAAAGGAAATATCCTCAGATAATAACTGGAGAGAAACTTGCTGAGAGATTGCTTTCTGATGTGTGAATTCATTACCAGAGTTCCACCCTTCCCTTCTTGGAACAGTTTGCTAACTCTGTTACGTTGTGTTCTATAAAGTGATATTTAGGAGCGAATTGAAGGCTATGATGAAAAAGGAATTATCCTCAGATCAAAACTGGAAAGAAGCCTTCTGAGAAACTGCATTTCGATGTGTCAATGCAACTCCCACAGATACATGTTTCTCTTCCGTGTTCAGTTTGCTAACACAGTTTTTTGGGAATCTGCAATGGGATACCTCTGAACGCAATGAAGCTTGCGGTGACAAAGGAAATATCCTCAGAAAAAGCCAGAAAGAAGTTTGTTAGAAACTTCTTGGTGATGTGTGAATTCGTCTCACAGAATTACACTTATGTTACATTCAGCAGTCCATTATCACTGTTTTTGAGGAACCTGAGAGGACTTCTTTGGATCGCATTGAGGCCTATGCTGACAAAGGAAATATCATCATTTCAAAAGGTGAAAGAAGCTTTCTGAGAAACTTATTTGTGATATGTGAATTACTCTCACAGAGCTACACCTTAGTTCTCATGAAGCAGTTAGCTAACAGTCTTTTCGTGGAATCTGCAAAATGAGATTTGGGAACCCATAGGGGCCCATGGTGAAAAAGGAAATATCTACTGATAATATCTAGAGAGAGGCTTACTGAGAGATAGCTTACTGATGTGTGACTTCATCACAGAGAGTTCCACCCTTCCCTTCTTGAAATAGTTTGCTAACTCTGTTGTCTTGTGTTCTGCATCGTGATATTTGGGAGCTCATAGAGGGCTATGGTGAAAAAGGAAATATCCTCAGATCAAAACTGGAAAAAATCCTTCTGAGAAACTGCATTTCGATGTGTGAATGCAACTCACAGAGTTACACATTTCTCTTCAGTGTTCAGTTTGCTAACACAGTTTTCTGGAAATCTGCAATGGGATACCTCTGAACGCAATGAAGCTTGCGGTGACAAAGGAAATATCCTCAGATGAAAATTAGAAATAAGCTTTGTTAGAAACTTCTTGGTGATGTGTGAATTCATCTCTTAGAGTTACACTTATATTTCCTGCAGCGGTCCATTATCACTATTTTTGAGGAAACTGAGAACGATTTTTTTGGATTGCATTGAGGCCTACGCTGATAAAGGAAACATCATCTGTTCAAAACGTGAAAGAAGCTTTCTGAGAAACTTCTTTGTGATCTGTGAATTCCATTCACAAAGTTACAGCTTAGTACTCAGCAAGCAGTTTACGAACACTCTTGTCGTGGAATCTGCAAATTGAGGTTTGGGAGCCCAGATGGGCTCATGGTGAAAAAGGAAATATCCTCTGATAATAACTAGAGAGAAGCTTACTGAGAGATTGCTTTCTTATGTGGCTTCATCACACAGAGTTCCTACCCTACCTTTTTGGTACAGTTTGCTAACTCTGTTATCTTGTGTTCTGCAAAGTGATATTTTGGAGCGCATTGAAGGCTATTGTGAAAAAGGAAATATCTTCAGATCAAAACCGGAAAGAAGCCTTCTGAGAAATTGCATATCAATGTGTGTATGCAACTCACAGAGTTACACGTCTCTCTTCAGTGTTCAGTTTGCTAACACAGTTTTCTGGAAATCTGCATAGGGATACTTGTGAACGCAATGAAGCTTGTGGTGACAAAGGAAATATCGTCAGATGAAAACTAGGAAGAGGCTTTGTAAGAATCTTCTTGGTGATGTGTGAATTCATCTCACAGAGTTACACTTAAGTTTCACGCAGCAGTCCATTATCACTGTGTTTGAGGAACCTGGGAGGACTTCATGGATAGCATTGAGGCCTACGCTCTTAAAAGAAATATCATCAGTTCAAAACGTGATAGAAGCTTTCTGAGAAACTTTTTTGTGATTTGTGAATTCCTCTCACAGAGTTACAGCTGAGTTCTCAGGAAGCAGTTTGCTAACACTCTGTTCGTGGAATCTGCAAAGTGAGATTTTGGAGCCCATATTGGCCAATGGTGAAAAAGGAAATATCCTCAGATAATAACTGGAGAGAAGCTTACTGAGAGATTGCTTTCTGTTGAGTGACTTCATCACACACAGTTCCAAACTTCCCTTCTTGGAACACTTTGCTAACTCTGTTACCTTGTGTTCTGCAAAGTGATATTTGGGAGCTCATTGAGGGCTAAGGTGAGAAAGGAAATATCCTCAGATCAAAACCGGAAAGAAGCCTTCTGTGAAACTGCATTCCGATATGTGATTGAAACTCACAGAGTTACACGTTTCTCTTCAGTGTTCTGTTTGCTAACACACTTTTCTGGAAATCTGCATTTGGATACTTGTGAACGCAATGAAGCTTGCAGGTGACAAAGATGAAAACTAGAAGGAAGCTTTGTTATAAACTTCTTGGTGATGTGTGAATTCATCTCACAGAGTTACACTTATGTTTCATGCAGCAGTCCATTATCACTGTTTTTGAGAAATCTGAGGATTTCTTTGAATCGCACTGAGACCTACGCTGATAAAAGAAATATCATCAGTTCAAAACGTGAAAGAAGCGTTCTGAGAAACTTCTTTGTGACCTGTGAATTCCATTCACAGAGTTACAGCTTAGTTTTCAGGAAGCAGTTTGCTAACACTCTTTTCGTGGAATCTGCAACGTGAGATTTCGGAGCCCATAGGGGCCCATGGTGAAACAAGGTGTATCCTCAGATAATAACCAGAGAGAAGCTTACTGAGAGATTGCTTTCTGATGTGTGTCTTCACCACCCAGAGTTCCACCCTTCCCTTCTTCGTATTGTTTCCTAACTCTGTTATTCTGTGTTCTGCAAAGTGATATTTTAGAGCGCATTGAAGGCTATTGTGAAAAAGGAAATATCTTCAGATCAAAACTGGAAAGAAGTCGTCTGAGAAACTGCATTTCGATGTGTGAATGCAACTCACAGAGTTACACGTTTGTCTTCAGTGTTCAGTTTGCTAACACAGTTTTCTGGAAGTCTGCAATGGGATACTTCTCAATGCAATGAAGCTTGTGGTGACAAAGGAAATATCCTCAGATGAAAACTAGAAACAAGCTTAAGTAGAAACTTCTTTGTGATGTGTGAATTCATCTCACAGAGTAACACTTATGTATCATGCAGCAGTCCATTATCACTGTTTGTGAGGAACCTGAAACGGACTTCTTTGGATCCCATTGAGGCCTACGCTGATAAAGGAAATATCATCGGTTCCAAACGTGAAATAAGTTTTCTGAGAAACTTTTTTGTGATCTGTGAATTCCTCTCACATACTTACAGCTGAGTTCTCAGGAAGCAGTTTGGTAACGCTCATTTCTTGGAATCTGCAAAGAGAGATTTGGGATCCCACAGGGGCCCATGGTGAAAAAGGAAATATCCTCAGATAATAACCAGAGAGAAGCTTACTGAGAAATTGCTTTCTGATGTGTGACTTCATCACACCGAGTTCAACCCTTCCCTTCTTGGAACAGGTTGCGAACACTGTTATCTTGTGTTCTGCAAAGTGATATTTAGGAGGGCATTGAAGGCTATGGTGAAAAAGGAAATATCCTCAGATCAAAACTGGAAAGAAGCCTTCTGAGGAACTGCATTTCGATGTGTGAATGTAACTCAGAGTTACACTTTTCTCTTCAGTGTTCAGTTTGCTAACATTTTTCTGGATCTGCAATGGGATACTTGTGAAAGCAATGAAGCTTGCTGTGACAAAGGAAATATCCTCAGATGAAAACTAGAAAGAATCTTTCGTAGAAACTTCTTGGTGATGTGTGAATTCATCCCAAAGAATTACACTTATGTTTCATGCAGCAGTCCATTATCACTGTTTTTGAGGAACCTGAGAAGGGCTTCTTTGGATCGCATTGAGGCCTACGCTGATAAGGGAAATATCATCGGTTCTAAACATAAAAGTAGCTTTCTGAGAAACTTTTTTGTGATCTGTGAATTCCTCTCTCAGAGTTACAGCTGAGTTCTCAGGAAGCAGTTTGCTAACACTCTTTTGTGGAATCTGGAAAGAGAGATTTGGGAGCCCATAGGGGCCCATGGTGAAAAAGGAAATATCCTCAGATAATAACTGTAGAGAAGCTTACTGAGAGATTGCTCTGTTGTGACTTCATCACACAGGATTCGACACTTCCCTTCTAAGAACAGTTTGCTAACTCTGTTATCTGGTGTTCTGCAAAATGATATTTGGGAGCTCATTGAGGGCTACGGTGAAAAAGGAAATATCCTCAGATCATAACCGGAATGAAGCCGTCTGTGACATTGCATTTCCATGGATGAGTACAACTCACAGAGTTACACGTTTCTCTTCCCTGTTCAGTTTCCTAACACAGTTTTCTGGTAATCTGCAATGGGATACTTCTGAACACAATGAAGCTTGCGTTGACAAAGGAAATATCCTCAAATGAACACTAGAAGGAAGCATTGTTAGAAACTTCTTGGTGATATGTGAATTCACCTCACAGAGTTACACTAATATTTCATGCAGCAGTCCATTATCACTCTTTTTGAGGAACCAGAGAAGGACTGATTTGGATCGCATTGAGGCCTATGCTGATAAAGGAAATATCATCAGTTCAAAACGTGAAAGAAGCTTTCTGAGAAACTTCTTTGTGATCTGTGAATTCCTCCCACAGAGTTACTGCTGAGTTCTCAGGAAGCAGTTTGCTAACACTCTTTTCGTGGAAATGCAAAGTGAGATTTGGGAGCCCAAAGGGGCCCCTGGTGAAAAAGGAAATATCCTCAGATAATAAATGGAGAGAAGCTTACTGAGAGATTGTTTTCTGGTGTATGATTTCATCACACAGAATTCCACCCTTCCCTTCTTGGAACACTTTGCTAACTCTGTTATTTTGTGTTCTGCAAAGTGATATGTAGGAGCGCATTGAAGGCTATGGTGAAAAAGGAAATATCCTCCGTTCAAAACTGGAAAGAAGCGTTCTGAGAAAGTACATTTCATTGTGTGAATTCAACTCCCATAGTTACAAGTTTCTCTTCAGTGTTCAGTTTGCTAACACAGTTGTCCGTAAATATGCAATGGGATACTTCTGAACGCAAAGAAGCTTGCGGTGACAAATGAAACATCCTCAGATGAGAACAGGAAAGGAGCTTTCCTGGAAACTTCTTGGTGAAGTGTGAATTCATCTCACAGAGTTACTCTAATGTTTCATGCAACAGTCTATTATCACTGTTGTTGAGGAAACTAAGAAGGACTTCTTTGGATCTCATTGAGGCCTACACTGATAAAGGAAATATCATCAGTTCAAAAGGTGAAAGAAGCTTTGAGAGAAACTTCTTTGTGATCTGTGAATTCCATTCACAGAGTTACAGCTTAGTTTTCAGGAAGCAGTTTGCTAACACTCTTTTCGTGGAATCTGCAAAGTGAGATTTGGGAGCCCATAGGGGCCAATGGTGAAAAAGGAAATATCCTCAGATAATAACTGGAGAGAAGCTTACTGAAGGATTGCTTTCTAAAGTGCGACTTCATCACACAGAGTTTCACCCTTCCCTTCTTGGAACTGTTTACTAACTGTGTTATCTTGTGTTGTGCAAAGTGACATTTGGGAGCTCATTGAGGGGTATGGTGAAAAAGGAAATGTCCTCAGATCAAAACTGGAAAGAAGCCTTCTGAGAAACTGCGTTTCGATGTGTGAATGCAACTCACAGAGATACACGTTTCTCTTCAGTGTTCAGTTTGCTAACACAGTTTTCTGGAAATCTGCAATGGGATACTTCTGAACGCAATGAGGCTTGCAGTGACAAAGGAAATATCTCAGAAAAAACTAGAAAGAAGCTTTTGTAGAAACTTCTTGGTGATGTGTGAATTCATCTCACAGAGTTTCACTTATGTTTCATGCAGCAGTCCATTATCACTGTTTTTGAGGAACGTGAGAAGAACTTCTTTGGATCGCATTGAGGCCTCCGCTGGTAAAGAAAATAGTATCAGTTCCAACCGTGAAAGAAGCTTTCTGAGAAACTTCTGTGAGATGTGTGAAATCCTCTCACAGAGTTACAGCTGAGTTCTCAGGAAGCAGTTGCCTAACACTCTTTTCGTGGAATCCACATAGAAAGATTTGGGAGCCCATTGGGCCCCTGTTGAAAAAGGAAATATCCTCATATAATAACTGGAGAGAAGCTTACTGAGAGACTGCTTTCTGACGTGCGACATCATCACACAGATTTCCACCCTTCACTTCTTCGAAGAGTTTGCTAACTCTGTTATCTTGTGTTCTGCAAAGTGATATTTGGGAGCTCATTGAGGGCTATGGTGAAAAAGGACATATCCTCAAATCAAAACTGGAAAGAAACCTTCTGGGAAACTGCATTTCGATGTGTGAATGTAACTCACAGGGTTACACGTTTCTCTTCAGTGTTCACTTTGCTAACACAGTTCTCTGGAAATCTGCATTGGGATACTTGTGAACGCAATGAAGCTTGTGGTGACAATGGAAATATCCTCAGATGAAAAGCAGAAAGAAGCTTTGTTAGAAACTTTTTGTTCATGTGTGAATTCATCTCACAGAGTTACACTTATCTTTCATGCAACAGTCCATTATCACTGTTTTGAGGAACCGGAGAGGACTTCTTTGGATCGCCTGTGGCCTACGCTGACAAAGGAAATATCATCAGCTCAGAACGTGAAAAAAGCTTTCTGGGAAAATTCTTTGTGATATGTGAATCCCTCTCACAGAGTTACAGCTTAGTTCTCAGGAAGCAGTTTGCTAACACCCTTTTCTTGGAATCTGCAAAGTGAGATTTGGGAGCCCACAGGGGTCCATGGTCAAAAAGGAAATATAATCAGGTAATAATTAAAGAGAAGCTTACTGAGAGACTCCTTTCTGATGGGAGACTTCATCACACTGAATCCACCCTTCCCTTCTTGGAAGAGTTGGCTAACTCTGTTATCTTGTGTTCTGCAAAGTGATATTTAGGAATGCTTTGAAGGCTATGGTGAAAAAGGAAATTTCCTGAGATCAAACTGCAAAGAAGCCTTCGGAGAAACTGCGTTTCGATGTGTGAATGCAACTCACAGAGTTACACGTTTCTCTTCAGTGTTCAGCTTCCTAACACAGTTTTCTGGAAATCTGCAAAGGGATACTTCTGAACGCAATGAAGCTTGCGGTGACATAGGAAATATCCTGAGATGAAAACTACAAAGAAGCTTTTTTAGAAACTTTTTGGTGATGTGTGAATTCATCTCACAGAGTTACACTTATGTTTCATGCAGCAGTCCATTATCACTGTTTTTGAGGAACCTGAGAAGGACTTCTTTGGATCGCATTGAGGCCTACGCTGGTAAAGGAAAAATCATCTGTTGAAAACGTGAAAGAAACTGTCTAAGAAACTTCTTTGTGATCTTTTAATTCCATTCACAGTGTTACAGCTTAGTTCTCAGCAAGCATTTAGCTAACACTCTATTCGTGGGATCTGCAATGGGAGATTTTGGAGCCCATAGAGGCCCATGGTGAAAAAGGAAATATCCTCAGATAATAACAAGAGAGAAGCTTACTGAGAGATTGCTTTCTGATGTGTGACTTCATCACACTGATTTCCACCCTTCCCTTCTTGGAACAGTTTGCTAACTCTGTTATCTTTTGTTCTGCAAAGTGATATTTAGGAGCTCTTTGAAGGCTATGGTGAAAAAGGAAATATCCTCAGGTCAAAACTGGAAAGAAGCCTTCTGAGAAACTGCATTTCGATGGGTGAATTGAACTCCCAGAGTTACACGTTTCTCTTCAGTGTTCAGTTTGCTAACACAGTTTTCTGGAAATCTGCAAAGGGATACTTCTGAATGTAATGGAGCTTGCGGTGACAAAGGAAATGTCCTGAGATGAAAACTAGAAAGAAGCTTTCTTAGAAACTTCTTGGTGATGTGTGAATTCATCTCACACAGTTACACTTATGTTTCATGCAGCAGTCCATTATCACTGTTTTTGAGGTACCTGAGAAGGACTTCTTTGGATCACGTTGAATCCTACGCTGATAAAGGAATTATCATCAGTTCAAAACATAAAAGAAGCTTTCTGAGAAACTTCTTTGTGATCTGAGAATTAATCTCACAGAGTTACGGTTGAGTTCTCAGGAAGCAGTTTGCTAACACTCTTTTCGTGGAATCTGCAAAGTGAGATTTGGGATCCCATAGGGGCCCATGGTGAAAAAGGAAATATCCTCAGATAATAACTGGAGAGAAGCTTACTGAGAGATTTCTTTCTGGTGTGTGACTTCATCACACAGAGTTCCACCCTTCCCTTCTGGGAACAGTTTGCTAACTCTGGTATCTTGTGTTCTGCAAAGTGACATTTAGGAGGGCATTGAAGTCTATGGTGAAAAAGGAAATATGCTCACATCAAAACGGGAAAGAAGCCTTCGGTCAAACTGCATTCTGATATGTGATTGAAACTCACAGAGTTACACGTTTCTCTTCAGTGTTCTGTTTGCTAACACACTTTTCTGGAAATCTGCTTTTGGATACTTGTGAACGCAATGAAGCTTGCAGGTGACAAAGGAAATATCCTCAGATGAAAACTAGAAGGTAGCTTTGTTATAAACTTCTTGGTGATGTGTGAATTCATCTCACAGAGTTACACTTATGTTTCATGCAGCAGTCCATTATCACTGTTTTTGAGAAATCTGAGAAGGACTTCTTTGAATCGCACTGAGGCCTACGCTGATAAAAGAAATATCATCAGTTCAAAACGTGAAAGAAGCGTTCTGAGAAACTTCTTTGTGACCTGTGAATTCCATTCACAGAGTTACAGCTTAGTTTTCAGGAAGCAGTTTGCTAACACACTTTTCGTGGAATCTGCAAAGTGAGATTTGGGAGCCCATAGGGGCCCATGGTAAAAAAGGAGTATCTTCAGATAATAACCAGAGAGAAGCTTACTGAGAGATTGCTTTCTGATGTGTGTCTTCACCACACAGAGTTCCACCCTTCCCTTCTTCGTATTGTTTCCTAACTTTGTTATTCTGTGTTCTGCAAAGTGATATTTAGGAATGCATTGAAGGCTATGGTGAAAAGGAAATATCCTCAGATCAAAACTGGAAAGAAGCCTTCTGAGAAACTGCATTTCGATGTGTGAATGCAACTCACAGAGTTACACGTTTCTCTTCAGTGTTCAGTTTGCTAACACAGTTTTCAGGAAGTCTGCTATGGGATACTTCTCAACGCAATGAAGCTTGCGGTGACAAAGGAAATATCCTCAGATGAAAACTAGAAACAAACATAAATAGAAACTTCTTTGTGATGTGTGAATTCATCTCACTGAGTAACACTTATGTATCATGCAGCAGTCCATTATCACTGTTTTTGAGGAACCTGAAAAGGACTTCTTTGGATCGCATTGAGGCCTACGCTGATAAAGGAAATATCATCGGTTCTAAACGTGAAAGAATTTTTCTGAGAAACTTTTTTGTGATCTGTGAATTCCTCTCTCAGAGTTACAGCTGAGTTCTCAGGAAGCAGTTTGCTAACACTCTTTTGTGGAATCTGGAAAGAGAGATTTGGGAGCCCATAGGGGCCCATGGTGAAAAAGGAAATATCCTCAGATAATAACTGTAGAGAAGCTTACTGAGAGATTGCTCTGTTGTGACTTCATCACACAGGATTCGACACTTCCCTTCTAAGAACAGTTTGCTAACTCTGTTATCTGGTGTTCTGCAAAATGATATTTGGGAGCTCATTGAGGGCTACGGTGAAAAAGGAAATATCCTCAGATCATAACCGGAATGAAGCCGTCTGTGACATTGCATTTCCATGGATGAGTACAACTCACAGAGTTACACGTTTCTCTTCCCTGTTCAGTTTCCTAACACAGTTTTCTGGTAATCTGCAATGGGATACTTCTGAACACAATGAAGCTTGCGTTGACAAAGGAAATATCCTCAAATGAACACTAGAAGGAAGCATTGTTAGAAACTTCTTGGTGATATGTGAATTCACCTCACAGAGTTACACTAATATTTCATGCAGCAGTCCATTATCACTCTTTTTGAGGAACCAGAGAAGGACTGATTTGGATCGCATTGAGGCCTATGCTGATAAAGGAAATATCATCAGTTCAAAACGTGAAAGAAGCTTTCTGAGAAACTTCTTTGTGATCTGTGAATTCCTCCCACAGAGTTACTGCTGAGTTCTCAGGAAGCAGTTTGCTAACACTCTTTTCGTGGAAATGCAAAGTGAGATTTGGGAGCCCAAAGGGGCCCCTGGTGAAAAAGGAAATATCCTCAGATAATAAATGGAGAGAAGCTTACTGAGAGATTGTTTTCTGGTGTATGATTTCATCACACAGAATTCCACCCTTCCCTTCTTGGAACACTTTGCTAACTCTGTTATTTTGTGTTCTGCAAAGTGATATGTAGGAGCGCATTGAAGGCTATGGTGAAAAAGGAAATATCCTCCGTTCAAAACTGGAAAGAAGCGTTCTGAGAAAGTACATTTCATTGTGTGAATTCAACTCCCATAGTTACAAGTTTCTCTTCAGTGTTCAGTTTGCTAACACAGTTGTCCGTAAATATGCAATGGGATACTTCTGAACGCAAAGAAGCTTGCGGTGACAAATGAAACATCCTCAGATGAGAACAGGAAAGGAGCTTTCCTGGAAACTTCTTGGTGAAGTGTGAATTCATCTCACAGAGTTACTCTAATGTTTCATGCAACAGTCTATTATCACTGTTGTTGAGGAAACTAAGAAGGACTTCTTTGGATCTCATTGAGGCCTACACTGATAAAGGAAATATCATCAGTTCAAAAGGTGAAAGAAGCTTTGAGAGAAACTTCTTTGTGATCTGTGAATTCCATTCACAGAGTTACAGCTTAGTTTTCAGGAAGCAGTTTGCTAACACTCTTTTCGTGGAATCTGCAAAGTGAGATTTGGGAGCCCATAGGGGCCAATGGTGAAAAAGGAAATATCCTCAGATAATAACTGGAGAGAAGCTTACTGAGGGATTGCTTTCTAAAGTGCGACTTCATCACACAGAGTTTCACCCTTCCCTTCTTGGAACTGTTTACTAACTGTGTTATCTTGTGTTGTGCAAAGTGACATTTGGGAGCTCATTGAGGTGTATGGTGAAAAAGGAAATGTCCTCAGATCAAAACTGGAAAGAAGCCTTCTGAGAAACTGCGTTTCGATGTGTGAATGCAACTCACAGAGATACACGTTTCTCTTCAGTGTTCAGTTTGCTAACACAGTTTTCTGGAAATCTGCAATGGGATACTTCTGAACGCAATGAGGCTTGCAGTGACAAAGGAAATATCTCAGAAAAAACTAGAAAGAAGCTTTTGTAGAAACTTCTTGGTGATGTGTGAATTCATCTCACAGAGTTTCACTTATGTTTCATGCAGCAGTCCATTATCACTGTTTTTGAGGAACGTGAGAAGAACTTCTTGGATCGCATTGAGGCCTCCGCTGGTAAAGAAAATAGTATCAGTTCCAACCGTGAAAGAAGCTTTCTGAGAAACTTCTGTGAGATGTGTGAAATCCTCTCACAGAGTTACAGCTGAGTTCTCAGGAAGCAGTTGCCTAACACTCTTTTCGTGGAATCCACATAGAAAGATTTGGGAGCCCATTGGGCCCCTGTTGAAAAAGGAAATATCCTCATATAATAACTGGAGAGAAGCTTACTGAGAGACTGCTTTCTGACGTGCGACATCATCACACAGATTTCCACCCTTCACTTCTTCGAAGAGTTTGCTAACTCTGTTATCTTGTGTTCTGCAAAGTGATATTTGGGAGCTCATTGAGGGCTATGGTGAAAAAGGACATATCCTCAAATCAAAACTGGAAAGAAACCTTCTGGGAAACTGCATTTCGATGTGTGAATGTAACTCACAGGGTTACACGTTTCTCTTCAGTGTTCACTTTGCTAACACAGTTCTCTGGAAATCTGCATTGGGATACTTGTGAACGCAATGAAGCTTGTGGTGACAATGGAAATATCCTCAGATGAAAAGCAGAAAGAAGCTTTGTTAGAAACTTTTTGTTCATGTGTGAATTCATCTCACAGAGTTACACTTATCTTTCATGCAACAGTCCATTATCACTGTTTTTGAGGAACCGGAGAGGACTTCTTTGGATCGCCTGTGGCCTACGCTGACAAAGGAAATATCATCAGCTCAGAACGTGAAAAAAGCTTTCTGGGAAAATTCTTGTGATATGTGAATCCCTCTCACAGAGTTACAGCTTAGTTCTCAGGAAGCAGTTTGCTAACACCCTTTCTTGGAATCTGCAAAGTGAGATTTGGGAGCCCACAGGGGTCCATGGTCAAAAAGGAAATATAATCAGGTAATAATTAAAGAGAAGCTTACTGAGAGACTCCTTTCTGATGGGAGACTTCATCACACTGAATCCACCCTTCCCTTCTTGGAAGAGTTGGCTAACTCTGTTATCTTGTGTTCTGCAAAGTGATATTTAGGAATGCTTTGAAGGCTATGGTGAAAAAGGAAATTTCCTGAGATCAAACTGCAAAGAAGCCTTCGGAGAAACTTGCGTTTCGATGTGTGAATGCAACTCACAGAGTTACACGTTTCTCTTCAGTGTTCAGCTTCCTAACACAGTTTTCTGGAAATCTGCAAAGGGATACTTCTGAACGCAATGAAGCTCGCGGTGACATAGGAAATATCCTGAGATGAAAACTACAAGAAGCTTTTTTAGAACTTTTTGGTGATGTGTGAATTCATCTCACAGAGTTACACTTATGTTTCATGCAGCAGTCCATTATCACTGTTTTTGAGGAACCTGAGAAGGACTTCTTTGGATCGCAATTGAGGCATACGCTGGTAAAGGAAAATCATCTGTTGAAAACGTGAAAGAACTGTCTAAGAAACTTCTTTGTGATCTTTTAATTCCATTCACCGTGTTACAGCTTAGGTTCTCAGCAAGCATTTAGCTAACACTCTATTCGTGGGACTGCAATGGGAGATTTTGGAGCCACATAGAGGCCCATGGTGATGAAAAAGGAAATATCCTCAGATAATAACTAGAGAGAAGCTTACTGAGAGATTGCTTTCTGATGTGTGACTTCATCACACTGATTTCCCACCCTTCCCTTCTTGGAACAGTTTGCTAACTCTGTTATCTTTTGTTCTGCAAAGTGATATCTTAGGAGCTCTTTGAAGGCTATGGTGAAAAGGAAATATCCTCAGGTCAAAACTGGAAAGAAGCCTTCTGAGAAAACTGCATTTCGATGGGTGAATTGAACTCCCAGAGTACACGTTTCTCTTCAGTGTTCAGTTTGCTAACACAGTTTTCTGGAAATCTGCAAAGGGATACTTCTGAACGTAATGGAGCTTGCGGTGACAAAGGAAATGTCCTGAGATGAAAACTAGAAAGAAGCGTTCATAGAAACTTCTTGGTGATGTGTGAATTCATCTCACAGAGTTACACTTATGTTTCATGCAGCAGTCCATTATCACTGTTTTTGAGGAACCTGAGAAGGACTTCTTTGGATCACGTTGAATCCTACGCTGATAAAGGAATTATCATCAGTTCAAAACATAAAAGAAGCTTTCTGAGAAACTTCTTTGTGATCTGAGAATTAATCTCACAGAGTTACGGTTGAGTTCTCAGGAAGCAGTTTGCTAACACTCTTTTCGTGGAATCTGCAAAGTGAGATTTGGGATCCCATAGGGGCCCATGGTGAAAAAGGAAATATCCTCAGATAATAACTGGAGAGAAGCTTACTGAGAGATTTCTTTCTGTGTGTGACTTCATCACACAGAGTTCCACCCTTCCCTTCTGGGAACAGTTTGCTAACTCTGGTATCTTGTGTTCTGCAAAGTGACATTTAGGAGGGCATTGAAGTCTATGGTGAAAAAGGAAATATGCTCACATCAAAACGGGAAAGAAGCCTTCTGTCAAACTGCATTCTGATATGTGATTGAAACTCACAGAGTTACACGTTTCTCTTCAGTGTTCTGTTTGCTAACACACTTTTCTGGAAATCTGCTTTGGATACTTGTGAACGCAATGAAGCTTGCAGGTGACAAAGGAAATATCCTCAGATGAAAACTAGAAGGAGCTTTGTTATAAACTTCTTGGTGATGTGTGAATTCATCTCACAGAGTTACACTTATGTTTCATGCAGCAGTCCATTATCACTGTTTTTGAGAAATCTGAGAAGGACTTCTTTGAATCGCACTGAGGCCTACGCTGATAAAAGAAATATCATCAGTTCAAAACGTGAAAGAAGCGTTCTGAGAAACTTCTTGACCTGTGAATTCCATTCACAGAGTTACAGCTTAGTTTTCAGGAAGCAGTTTGCTAACACACTTTCGTGGAATCTGCAAAGTGAGATTTGGGAGCCCATAGGGGCCCATGGTAAAAAAGGAGTATCTCAGATAATAACCAGAGAGAAGCTTACTGAGAGATTGCTTTCTGATGTGTGTCTTCACCACACAGAGTTCCACCCTTCCCTTCTTCGTATTGTTTCCTAACTTGTTATTCTGTGTTCTGCAAAGTGATATTTAGGAATGCATTGAAGGCTATGGTGAAAAGGAAATATCCTCAGATCAAAACTGGAAAGAAGCCTTCTGAGAAACTGCATTTCGATGTGTGAATGCAACTCACAGAGTTACACGTTTCTCAGTGTTCAGTTTGCTAACACAGTTTTCTGGAAGTCTGCAATGGGATACTTCTCAACGCAATGAAGCTTGCGGTGACAAAGGAAATATCCTCAGATGAAAACTAGAAACAAACATAAATAGAAACTTCTTTGTGATGTGTGAATTCA